>NC_056750.1:411593914-411596414 GCF_019279795.1 Protopterus annectens | reverse complement strand
TGTGTTTTGTCAAAAATGAAGAAGTTGGAACTTAGGATTATATCTAATAGTTCCGTAACTAAATCAATATCATTCTGTGGAGCTCCAAGATCTTTCAGCAGAAGTCCTATCCACTCAGTGGCTTCCTGGTGTGGAATAGAAGTGTAGAGATCCACTACATCGATGGTTAGGAAGTTGTTTCTTGAGTCATATTCGATGTTATTAATGCTAGATAAGAGAGACCAGGAGTCCTTGCATACATCTGGAATCATTGTGATATATTTAGCAAGGATATTGTCAATCAGTCTAGCAGAAGGATGGGTCATTGAAGACCTACCATCGATCAAGGCTCTCATCGGGGGTTCCCAAGATCTTTATGGATCTTGGGAATCCCGAACATAACTGGCACTTTTGGGAATGCGATGTCTATGAAGTTATACGTGTCGACATCTATTTTACCTGCTAAAAACAGGTCTCTGTAGTAGCCTCTATTTCTTTTGTAGGTCAGATTCATCTCATTAAGGGAAGATGGACTGTACGCTGGAGAATCCAAGACAGTGGACATTTTTTCAATATATTTCCAATTATCCAGAATTACAAATCCACTCCCTTTATCAGGCTTAATGACTCAAACAGGAAGTTGGCTGAGGTGGTTCAAAGCTTGACTTTGCTCCTTAATTATATTAAACATGGAAGAGTTGTTGTTATATCTACCAGGCCTGAACAGGTGTCTCAAGTCAACTTCACATGCTTTTTCAAAATTGAGTAAACTTGTGTGGAGAGGTGGGTTGAACACACTGGACAGTTTTAACCCAATGTGGGGGACATGGTTTTCATTGTTATAAAGCACATCTAGATTGAGCCTTCTAACAAAACATTTCAAATCCATGATTGTTTCAGTTAAATTACAGTGCCTGCTCGGAATAAATGTATTACCAAGACTCAGTAATTCAATCAAGTCAAGATCAAGCAATATTTCTGAAAAGTTATAAATTTTAAAGTCACCTTTCGTGTTGGATAAAATTCGTGGCAGGCCCTCTCGGGAGGCATCTTCGGGTGTGGGAGGGTTGGATGAAGAACTCCCTTCCAATAAATCCAAACGACTTACACATTCTGCACTCTCTTCTTGTTCTGAGGATATCTCTGTGGCTGTGGCCCTAAAAAATGATTGCTGTTCTTTCTTGATCTATTATTCTTGAAAGAATTATTTGAGTAGTTATTCCTACCATTGTTAAAATTATTTTCTTTTAGTCTGTTGCTACGTCTTATTCCATTGCTTGGACCTTCTCCAGTGTCTTCCCTTGTAAAGTCATCATCTGAGAATACCATCTGATCATTGGGGACTGGAGGGTCCGCTGTGGGGTCTCTGGTAGGAGCCTCTCTTGACTTAGAAACTTGTAGTTTGGGATAGGCTTGATTTTGTTGATATGCTGTTCGATCCCTTAGCAATTTCTTGGACTTATTTTGTTTTAGTTTCAATAATAAAGAGTCTATGCTGTTGAAAATACGATTGCAGTCGTATTTATAATTAAGAAAGTCAATATCAGATTTAATGACATCATCCAGTATATTGATTTCCGTTGTGAGTTTATTGATATTAATTCTGTAGTGTTTGATTAGTAGTTCCAACAATTGTATGCCCTGTTGTTGGAACAAGTCATTTAGGTCAGTGAGGAACCCTAAATCGTTGACCAGACCTGAAGGTGAAAAAACACTACGTAAACCCTTTGGAATGATGTTTTCATTAATACATTGTTGGAAGTAAGAAACTTCCAGTTGTAACTTTTTTACTTTCAATAGTTTCAAATCCAACAGTTTCAAGTTGTTCATGATAGTATCCTTAAAATCATTTGTTGCACCCATAGGGTCGCTCCATTAGAATCGCCAGAAAGCAAAAGGTTCTAAATTGCTGATCCATTCAGATATAAGCGGAACTCCAATAAGCCCTGGGTCGCCTGGTCTAGTATGCCCATTATCACCAATGTCGATGGGCGTGGTGTGCGGACGTTGAGTGTTAGGTATAGATCCATCCCCTAACGATACAGTTGATGCAAACAGCACATTCGTGCCTGATTGAGTATTCCGTTGGACTGGTTGACTGGGAGGCTGAGTCCTAGCTGCATTCCCATTGTCAAAACAGTCCATTCGTGAATGCAAAGAATCCAACCTTTGCGATAAGTCAAGCAATAATGCTCGAACATCCAGATCAGCTGGAGGTGTCCTGGAACCGACTGTTCCAAAAATGTTCGGGGTGCTAGGACTGCTTGGGCCCCCTGTAGCCATGAACACAAGAGAAACTGTTGAAGTGAAGCAAAACAACCAAAAACAAAAGCAGGAGGCGAGGCAGTCCGAAATAGCACCAAAACTCCAAGTCCAATGGTAAGTTGAGCTAGCTTTATTAAAATCCAGTAGCGTTTTCGCTGCTAAAAAAGAGTTGCAGCTTCTTCAGAACAAACAAACAAAGTGAATATTGGTGCCAAATATTTAAGAGGAAATCAGGGGTGTGGCAATGACATCACTT